>NW_027506904.1:725000-730000 GCF_052324685.1 Brachyhypopomus gauderio
TTATTATTATGTTGTGGTGTGTTTTGTTATTATTTTTGTTGTGCCGTTACTGTGTTTTGTTGTGTTTTCTGTTGTATCTTTTTTAGGTTTTGTTTTATTTCATAACGTCCCGGTTGAAGTGGTGGGGCGATAAAATGACTCCACTCGTTCTGGTACAAACTGGACTGCTCTCCAAATGGACTGTATTGGGCGAGAAAATAGACAAGCCTGAGACTCCTCCCAGCTGCTACATTCAGCCAATCAGCAGCCAGCATATGCTACACCACATCTGAGTGGTTGTTGAGTGCAGGTTCCCACTCTAGTGGCCCTCTAACACCCTCCCATCTCGACCTTGCTGCAGCAGTGGTTACGGCAGTATTGGGACACACATGTGTGGGAATCTGTATCGGCGGATAAGTGGAGCGGATCTTACGGACTATGGGAACCTGTAGTGATAGGACACCGGCCTCAGTGTCTTAAAGGAAAATCTCATAAATTAAACAAAACACTTCCTGGTTCTCCTGTTCACACAGTGAAAGTCACACATTTTGTGAAAGCACACACACACACACACACACACTCAAACACACACACACAGTCACACACAAATACACAGTCACACACACAGAAAAACACACACAGTTAAAGGACACTTTAATGACCATCGTTGTCTATGGTATTGTGCAAAAGGCCACCATTAGATTTGTTGTTTTAGCAAGGGTGTTATGACCATATATAATTGATCCTCAGTCACTATATGAAGATATAAACAAAAAATACAGGAAATGGGTAAACAAAATCTTTAAAATATATATAGTTCTGAACAAAATTGCTTCTACAGGCAAAGGTCAGTATTTAGTGTGGCTAACATTCCCATGGCAAAATGAACATGTTGAACTCTTTTGGGGCGACTGTCCTCATGTTTTCTGAAGTAATCTTCTGTTACAGTTCCAGTCAGTTTCCATTCAGGTTTAAGAAAGCACGGTTCCTGTTTTTGCTCAAGTGTAAGGGGAGGTCACACTAAATATTTGCCCCTGTAGCCTATAGAAACTTCTTCCCCCCCCTGATTTTTCTGTTTTTTAATACTGCAGTGCAAATCCCCTGTATCTTCTGGCTGTATTCAAACGAAGAGAGAGTTATATATGGTCAGTACACCATTGCTAAAGCAACAAATCTAATGGTAGCCTACGCATTCTACACAGTATTGTACATAGTGTAATATTTCTTGTTTTCTGTATTTGCATTTCAAAAGCAAGGAAACAGGGTGATTTCTCAGTTGGGCCTGTTAAAGAAAACACTTCATGACTGCAGTGAGTTTAACTCTGGTTCAGCCTGTTGACACTTTATATTCATTGTGAAAATGTTTATCAAAGCTGTTCTTATGAGCAGCAGGTTTACAACTGTCCTTTGATAATGTATATATTGATGATTCAGATCTAATTTTAATGGTAGACTTACAAATACGTGTGAAATGTGTTATGATGTGAAATGATGATTTGTTGTAGCTGTATCGAGATGTGTTGATTTTAATTCTTAAAAACATTATCGTTTGATTGTACATTTTTATTAGGCAATTTTGTCATACATACTGTATGGTCATTTTTATAAAAGTTAAGTCAACATTTAATCTGTTTAAACCCTTGAGACTTAAGGACAGACAAATTTGTTGAATAAAGAGCAGTACTGAGAACCTGATGTCAAGACTGCTTGACCCTTTCTAGGGACTTTCTCATCCGTCGTTAGTGAGTGGGGAAAACAGGATCAGACTGCAGGTGTAGCACTCAAAACCCGTCTCCATCCCTCTGTCCTGCGGAGGTGGAGGAATGGAACTCTGTTATTTTTCTCCTATCCTGCCAGGACACACACACACGCATATACACACATACACACACACTGCAAGTTTGTGTTCTTTGGCTCTCTCATTCCCCCAAAGATCAAAGTTGCTTTTTCTAGTTTTCTTTTTACACTGCACAGTAAACTGTAAAAGAACAGTATAACAAAACATTTGCTGTTTGTTAGCTGGTTCAAACTTCAGTTAGGTTTGTGTGTGTGTGTGTGTGTGTGTGGGTGTATGGCCCCATGTGGAGTGGGGATTATTAAAGAAATCTGAGCCGCATGGTGTGCGTTTGTGTGTCTGGCTGTGTGTCTGGGTGCCCTTCTGGTTTCCTAAGTACAAATAGGACCGCATGGATCACCGAAACCCCGGACAAACGCAGCTGGTGCATCATGAAAGTGTTAGTGGCAGGTTGCTATGGTGTGGAAATATGTGAGGGAAACATTTGAGGGGTTGTTTATCTGAACGGTTAGCCAGGCAGAGTCGCAAACCTGAAGTCTGAATGAGTGCTTGTTCTAGCAAAACCATTGTCTCCTGTTACCGTCTTATGTAAATTCGTAGGCCTGCTGATGCATTGTGGGTTTCCGTGCTACTCTGAGTTCATCTGATTATAGGTCCTTTTAAACTGTATATCTACTGCATTCTTTCTGCTTTAGGACTATTTTTTTGGGGAGGAGATGAAATCTGAACTCTGAACAGAGGAAAAAATCTTATTTTTCCAGCTCTAATTTTTTTTTTATCCTCAACTCTGCTGCGGGTTCATGCTAGTTGATTTTGGATGTTGAGGAAGCTTACTTCTCAACTTGGGAGACCACCATAAGGTCAGGGGAAGAGACGCCTTCTCTGAGGAACTTCACCCTTGTGACACATTTAATGTTTGTACAGAGTGACGAGCCCAGAACAGCCTAGTCACCTAGTTAATATCTTCTGGAGGCGTGTTTACGAAAGTTATGTCCATGACTCCAGGTTGAGATTAGGGTATTCAATGACATGGTCAGGATGCGGCCTGAAAAGGCCATCAACACTTTGGGTGAGAAACGCAACGCTCCATCGTACCATCTACAGCCATTAACCTTCAGAAGCCCGAAAACAGCTCTTCTGCCATTTGATGAGGTGAGAGAGCTATTTTCCACAAACTAGCATTAAACTGGAGGAAGGGGGGTGGTCGGTTTGTGTTATTTTTGGGTCTGCGATATTCACTTTCATGCGTACTGGCACGACTGCGCTCCAGAACAGGGCCCCAGTCGCGATATTGCTGTGTAACCGAAACCCAATCCGGAAAGACGGTTTGTCCACTCCCCCTCCCCCGACTCTTCCCTCGTTGGCTCCAAGGATCAATAGATCACTTCCTCTGAGCTCGCTGGATGAAAACAAGTGTTTAAAAAGTCGGCAGTGGTCGTGGTTTCTTGCAGACCGGATGCAGACGCGCCTGCGAGCACACACACACACACACACACTCACACACACACACTTTGGTTGTAGTGGCTTCGGTTCTGTCCACGAATGTATTTAAATGAGAATGAATGGAGTGATGTAGAAGAGGTGGTTATGTCGGCCGGTGTGTGACCTATTACATTTATTGACATTTAAATAAACTTTAAATCGTGTAATTGTGGTTTATACATCTTAGGGTCACAGGGAAACCCTTTAACACCGTGACAACATATCTCGCTGTGTTAATAAAGGATCACTGTGTGTGACTTGCCTTTGTTACTCTGACACTAGTAACATTAATCAGCAATAACTGTTAATAACCCGAGTCCTTCAACATGTGTGGATCAATACACTGACCTGACCTCTGCTCCGCCCCTGGCTCTCCTGCTATGTTAGGGCGTGACCCCTTGTGACCCGCTAAGTACTTGATCTCTCCATCCACGTCTTTTTCTTTCTCTGTCGCTCACTCTGTCTCAACCTCTTCACCCTAGCCGACTGCAGTCTGAGCCCTGCCGCTAAACTGCATTTATAACGATCTTCACTGCAGACATTGACTTGGGCCACCTGTCAGTAGTCTCCAGGACCAGTTGGATTGTTTTGTGTGTGTGTGTGTGTGTGTGTGTGTGTGTGTGTGTGTGTGTGTGTGTGTGTGTGTGTGTGTGTGTGTGTGTGTGTGTGTGACGTATGTGAGTTGATCTGCATTGTCGATGCTTTCTGTTGAAACGTGACCCAAACTTCACTCCATCAGCCAGGCCGACTCCGTTTATGCCGGCTGTACAACAGAGTGGTGCACAGCAAGTCGGTAAACACAGCAACTTTCAGTTACCAATTAAAAGAAGCTCTAATCTCTCGCACTGAATTGTTCACAATTGGGCACTCAGTGTTCCCCTAGCACACCTCCAAAGCCATCTTGGCATTGTTGTGAAAGCCTGCATGTTTGTTTTCCCGGCACGAGACGTCAGTGGTGATTCACGTGACTCTCCGTTAAGCGTTTTCCGGTACGAGCTACGTCATCGCTCCAGCATTGCTTGCCGGCTGGGAGCGATCACGCGGGTCCCTTTCCACCGTGGCTTCGATTAGCATTAGCATTGGGGAACGTTTCTCTGAAATGCTCCCATCTACTTTAATTGGGGTGATTTCTAGAAAGTTCTAGAAATCTTCTAGAACACTGCAAGTTCCTTTCATTTTCCTGTACAGTTTTAGCATTTGGAATACACCCGTATCCAGATAACCTTATATAATATTGATATGATGCCCCCCCCCCCCCCCCCCCCCTCGGGCAGCCAGGTGAGATACAGGAACAGGAGCGTGCTTCATTATGGCAGATGTTGCAAAGATGTATCGCTTCAGGGTTCGATCATCACAGAACCAGCAGAGCTCCAGTCACACATAGGACATGGAGTCTTCCTTTTTACGAGTTTTAGGTCTTAAAAAAAATTTTCTGTGCCGGTGTTTTAATAACAAAACAAAAGATATCTTTAAACATGCAGCATTCCTTCTGTTATGTGTATTTATCTATGTCTGGGTTCCCCCAGGTTTTAGCTTCAGTATTTCCGTATTCCAAAACAGAATGGCCCTCCGGGTCTTGGCGTTCGGTGCCGGGTGGAGACAGAGGCCAGGGTCTCAGGACGGGCATGATGTTTGCCCCTGGGGCTGTTGCCGTGGCAGCCTCTGATGACAGGTTGGTCCCAGGGGAGCCTCAGTAAGGCGGGCTCCCCGGATTATCGCCGACAGCAACCTCAGGAATGTTTTC